>NC_135497.1:39193545-39212562 GCF_052857255.1 Amblyomma americanum
CGTAGAGTCGGAGCATCCACCTCATGTGCAAGACGCCCGCGATTCGAATCCCGGTTGCGCCGCAGGTCTTTATCAGATTAGAAAAACAAATCTGAGTATGGGTGACCTCGAATAACCCGGCCTGGGGTGCAGCTTGGTATAGCACCGAATAGGCGAACACAGCCGGCAACGCATCCTCTCATCAGAGCAGGATTTGACCATCTAATAACACTTGGCCACCACCTCCTATTAATGCCCGACCCTCAGCTCCCAGCACCTGTGGAGAAACTCACCAAGGCGACAGTCAGATATACAGAGATACAGATATAGTAGGAATTCATGAAGCTCACGGCATACCATCCGGTATAAGGGTTACAACGGTTTCTTTACGGATGAATCAAAAAGCCCTGATCTTGTTAGTTTCACTGCGTGTAGGGGGCGCCACTTGTAATCCAACAAGGCTGCCTGAGAGATGATCAGGAGGCAGCTTTGTGCTGTGCTACGCTGCGCTGCCCACGGCTACATTAAAGTGTTCGCGCGAGTGTGCTTCTTAGGCGAATGCGCTCTCGGTGCAGGCCCTGTTTTGCGCTGATATACGACATCGTCATTCAGCGTACAAGTCTTCTGTGATCAGGCACTGCAGGTGTGCCTGGTCTAGTGGCGGTCCTGAGGGAGGCGTAGGGGGCGGACGACCCCCCCCCCCCTAGACACCCTTTGCACACCTTCCTGAACGTCCATTTTCGGGCTTTCACGGAGCACGTAGAGAAAATTTCCCACCGGTTATTTTTCGAAGCAAGAAGAACAAATACCTCTGAAGCATCACCTAAGTACATTCGGCCAGGACAGCGCGGGGTCCCGATGGAGTCCAAAATAATGGGCTCACCCGACACGCGGGGAAGAAGGTCACCACCCTCAAAAACCTGTGACGGGGCGAGAAGTGACCTTTGACGCAGAACTGGAAAGCTCCTCTCGGCGACTGTGTGACGTGTCAAGCCGACCCTACTTTGTACGTGCACCGGAACATTGCTTGTACTGTGTAAGTAGCTTTTCCGCCACAACGAAGTCTCATTGAAAAAGTTCAACAGTGGTTTCGTGCGGGTCCCGCTGTCACGTGTGCACGGGTGGGGCGCATTCCCAAACACCCTTAAAGCGTGCGGGGGTAGCGGTCCCGGTCACAAAGGAGACGCCCTCGGCTCGGCGGGGCAGGCTCAACCGGATGAACAGCCACCAAGGGACAGAAGGCTGTGGTCGTTTGGTGCCCAGCTTTCGCCGGTAGCAAGCCAGAGGATGGGTCGGAGTCAAACGTTGGCTGCAAAACAAGCTTCGCATAGCAGAGTCGATACAGAGGTGCTTACGCGGCACTCGTAAGAATGTGTACACAGTGTTCTCTAATACAATGCAACGCATGTAACACAATATGCAAAAAAGGCTACAGTACCATTAGAGATCTTACAGCAGTGCAGCAATGTACGAGACAGGCACGCCAAATAAACACACGTTGTTCGCCGGGCACTGCGACAGCCCGACGACTGCTGGGCCAGGATGGAGCCGTCCCGAAGACTGGCCCGCGCTCCCTCGCAGGTCCTCGGCTGGCCGCTCAGCGGTGTTTCCCCAGGAGTCACCCCTCTTCGAAGCTAGGCCTACGGCGCGGGCTGACTCACGACATTCATTTGTGCGGCGCGCCGCGCCTGCTCGTCCCTGCGCGCCAAGGCAGGCGCGCACACACACATAACGTCGTCGACAGCGCAGCTGAGAGAGAGAGAGGGAGGATATTCTTGTTGAAGGTGGAAAGGGGAACAGCGCGTGCGGTAATCTCTATCTGAAGGAGGACATGGTCGTTGCGCCGCTTTGGGGGAGAGGGGACAGTGCAGCTGACGCTCACCCTCCCGCCGGGGCGCGCGTCGCCATTGGTCGGCGTGGAGAATTGTAACGCGACAGCACCTAGGTCACGTGACCCTGCGGCGTCAGCGCAACCTGCCCACCGGATAGTGAGCAAACTGCCCACCGTGGCAGGTGGCAGTTGAATTAATGACCGCTGCACCACTGAGCCAGGAGGAGTATCAGGACTCCCAGGGATCTATGAATGTGAAGTAGAGAATGACCCTCTGCATATATTGGATTAAGTGTCCCCTCCAATTTTCTCTCGAACTTTCGAGTCGTTTCCGCTACGTTCACTTCCGTTTCCCGGCTGAAAGGGGGAGGGCATCGCTCTATACGCGCAAGGTTACGCGCTCTCGCCCCGCCTCTGGAGGTACTTTCTGTAAAGTCAGCTCCTCCTTCTTGCCATCGAAGAAAGCAAGTTACTCAGCACACATCCGTCGCTCGAGGCCTCCACCTCAGCTTCCTTTCCAACGGTGTCAGCGAGCGTGGACACGCAGGAATCCTTTCCGTGCACGGCCTGCACATTTGCCTGGCGAGTGTTCTCGTGACAGAAGGCGTCTAAAGCAACGACTCGAGAATCGAAAGTCTTGCAGACCGGTGTATGCTAGTCTACAACCGAGCTGCGAGAGCAAGAAGGCTTGCGTCTGAGCCACTCGTCTGAATATCAAAATGGACCCGGCAGACGAGTGGCACCCCACTGCCAGGCTACCACCCTTGAGGCCCTTGATGCTTGCGTTGAAGAACTGTACGCCAACGTACGAACTCTACTGCAGGTTCTGACTTCGCTACCAGTCAGCATCGCCTCGGCAGAGCGGCCGTTGTCAACACGCCGTCGTTTGAAGACGTGGCTTCGGGCAAAGATGGCCGAGGAGCCCCTGATCGCGCTTGCTTTGCTGAACGTCCACAGGCATGTTCGTGCTGACGCATCTCGTGTCACAGACCGCTTTGTAAAAAAAAAAAAGAAACCTGAGGACTGGTTTTCGTGAAATGAGCCTATGTGGAAAGGAGTACACGTGTAAATGTTTAATTATTCGAAGCAAAACCTATATTAAGGAAAGATGCATATGTCGTTTACTTTTCGCTTACAGTTACATTGCTCTTCATGAATGGCGCTATCATTCAAGTTATAGTATTGTGGGATAAATATAAAATGATTATATACGAGCATTGCTCACGTAACCGTCAATATTCAAAGCATGAGTTATGGTAAAACCTCCATGTCGTTCGCCATTTGCTGTTCAACTATAAAGCGCGAAAAATTTGTTCTACAAATAGAAAGCAAACAAAGAAATCGATTGTTCTATTTTATTTTTGGTATAAGGAAGTGCGGCCGCGCCCCCTAGAACGATAAGTGGGACCACCACCAGGCTGGTCTGGTATGCAAAGCGTTAGGCTGTTCGATGGATGGATGGATGGATGGATGGTTGGATGGATGGATGGATGGATGGATGGATGGATGGATGGATGGATGGATGGATGGATGGATGGATGGATGGATGGATGGATGGATGGATGGATGGATGGATGGATGGATGGATGGATGGATGGATGGATGGATGGATAGAAGGTATGAGCGTCCCCTTTGAAGCGGGGTGATGGCAGTTGCCAGCATGCTCAGTTTTTCCTTTATTTTTGTTTAACTGCCTTGTAAGTTTTCAAAATTTTCAAAATTTTCAAAATTTTCAAAGTTTTCAAAATTTTAACCTTATGTCATCTCTCTACTTTTGAGCCCCCAATCTTCCAATCGCTTTTTGCTAATTTCCACCACAGATTTATTTACATGACTATTGTTATCTCTAAACCCTGGGCCTCAGGGAAGGAGCATGGCTGGTCTGGTATGCAAAGCGTTCGAATATTGACAGCGTGGAGCGACAGGTGCGACACCTACCGCCGCGCACCTACCTCAGCGGCTCTAATCGTGGGAAGAAAGGCGGCGGGAACGCATGCGCGGAGAGAAAACAAGGGTGCCAAGAAAATGTCCGGCTTTTCTCCTATTCATGGTACTCGGGGAAGCTAGCGCTTCAAGCACACCCGATTTCAGCCCACCCGCCATCGCATCTGGCTTGCCCATACAGAAGTAAAACCCAAAAAATCATGGTCTAGGCGCAAGAAGAAAGCAAGAGTACAAAGTAGCACTGAAGGTTTGCAGCGCGCATTTCGGTCCCGGTGATTTATTTTGGGCGATGCAGGGCTGGCTTAGGACTGGAGCATCCGCCTCGCGTGCAAGAGGACCGGGTTCAAATCCCGGTACCGCGAAATTCTCCACCGGATTTGAAAAAGAAAACTCTACGTGTCGATGGAATTGCATAACCAGGCCTGGGGTGCGGTCTGATCTCGGTGACCAGAACTACGCACTATCTCACCAGAGCAGGATTTGGCCACCCTGGTGTATTACTTGGCCACAACCTTGTAAATATATGGTTACACAAATTAACCCTCTGCCCCAGTGGTTGCGGACCGACTGACCAAGGCGGCGGTCAGACCTGTGACGCAGCGGAGGGTGAAAGAATCTCTGGCTCCGCGGACAGGCCGCCATTGGAAACTGAACCTGGCAGCGTTTAATGCTAGCACCTTATACATCGAGGCTAGCCTATAGCAGTGCTGTTCGATGAAATAGCTAGCGAGTATTAAACGGGATGTCATAGGGCTTAGTGAGGTTAGGAGGACAGGTGAGCCGTATACAGTATATACTAAGGGGCTGGCACGTACTGTGCTATCGTGGATAGCACTCGTATTAAACACAGTCGACATGTCAAAGAATTCAATGCTGCTAAAGATTGCTTCAAATATTCCTTCTTTCCGCTAACCACACACGACTAGAATCAGCAACCTGCAGACGTGTTGCCTGTGGTATCTCGGGATGAGTATTCATTCATGTCTGCATGCTTTACGATAATTTGTGTAGCACCTAGCAAGCATGATTTGTTGCGGTTTTGTTTGTATCAATTTCAGTATCTCTTCGTATTTTTGTCACTATGCATGAATTGACTTCATTCTTACCTTAGTGCAGGAAAGGACTGGTAGTCTGGTAGTATGTAATTAGCGGACAGACGAAAACTAGGTGTCGGACTCGTGATCAATCAGGACATAGCTGGCAACAAGCAGGAGTGCTATAGCATTAACGAGAGCGTGGCAGCTAATGTAGTTACGCTTAATAAGGTACAAGCTGAAGGTGGTGTATACGCCTGCGCGCCTACATCCAGCCATGGTGACCCGATCGTTGAAAGCCTCTAGGAAGTGGACGTGGAAGTGCCCCAATGGTGAGATTAAAAATGAAGTAAGACTTCATAATATATGCGGTCCACCTTGCATTGTGCAGGATGTGTAGGTCCTCGGCAAGGTGCGTTGTAGTGACCACAGAGTGGTATAGTTTCGAATTAGAATAGACTTGAAGAGGGACCGGAAGAAACTAGTGAAGCGGAGGCCCATTAACGAGTAAGGAGTGCGAGGAAAAGTAGAGGAATTCAGGATTTCCCTGAAGAACAGATATTCGGCTTTAACTGAGGAAGGTGATCTTAATGTTCAAACAATGGATGATAATCTCACTGCTATCATTACGGAGTCCGCCGTAGAAGTAGGAGGTAGGATGGTTCGACAGGTGCACGCATTCGCCCCATGTGGATACTGCTGCTCCTGAGCAGCATACTCAACTGGACCAGTGGAGTGGTATGACGGTATGTGCCTTTGCTAAATTTTCGAGAAAATTTTATTCATTCATCTGGCTGCTAGGTATTTTCATGTTTCATATGTAATGGCAGATGAAATGCAGATCTGTCCTAAGGGTGAATGTGGCCATTTGTTAACACCATTTTACAGTAGCGATGTTTGCAAAATGATTTATTCTATTCATCTAGTTAGGACTTTCGTTCACTACATGGTGCATGTATGCCTTAAATAAAGGGAACCAGAACTCGTGGAGCAAAAAAAAATTGCCTGACTTGTTTGTTATGAACATTGTATATGCAACAGCTAGCATTGCGTGATCTCCAGACGCACACGTTGATGTGTATGTATTTCTTCGAGAGTGCGTGCAGAAAGCAAACATCTGCTTGGAACCCCGTGTGGTCGTTTTCCAGATCTCTTCAGAATATGTGACAGTATTTTAGTCTTGCAAAACAGCACGCTGGGTAACAGGACACAGGCAAGACACAGATACAACGCTGGCTAACAACTGAGGAATTTATTGCTTTGCTCAAAATAAATACTGGAAGCATCATCCAAATTGCAGAGGAGAAAACTCATGGAATCATCATTTTGTCATATCTGCTGTGATTATTTACCCAGATAGGCAATTTTTTTTCGTTAATATTACTGACGATGTGCTTACGCAGGTTGAACAATTCTTATGTAAGATGAACGCCTGGTATATCTCGCGCATGAGCTATCGATTATGTATCCTCAGAATTTTGCATTCTCGAAATTGTGGAATGCACCCATAGTCCGATAAGTGTCTTGCTACCATGCTGCCATGTCCTGTCTGTGTTGCCGACATGTTCCATTAGATGTATGTTGACACACAGACCTTATTTCCCAACATATGACGCTCCTCATGACAAAGGGATCTTGTACACTAGGCCACTGTCGCATTCTGTGAATTTCTCTCTGTGCTTCGTCTTACACGGGACTGTTTATGAAGCACCTTTGCCGGTCGTGTTGCATACTAATTTCAGCTACTTTCTGTGAAAACAAATCAAGCCATTGCAAAGAAATTCTACAAGCTGCAAAAGAAGGTCCAGTTCCAAACATTGAAGAACGAAGCCCAAAAACTTGTGTGAAGCCAACAACTTGATCAAACTATGGCCTTCTGTGAAGATGGGTGAGGGCCTATGCCTTCGTTAAGGCAGAAACACAAAAGGATAACCGAAGAAGGTCCAGTTCCAAACATTGAAGAACGAAGCCCAAAAACTTGTGTGAAGCCAACAACTTGATCAAACTATGGCCTTCTGTGAAGATGGGTGAGGGCGTATGCCTTCGTTAAGGCAGAAACACAAAAGGATAACCGGCCTTCTGGTGTAATTGTCTCTGAACAATTAAGGATCGTGGCAGCAACCCTTAGGGCGGTATCTGCAAGAATTGCTCACCGTGGAAGACCTTTTCCTGGCAAAGAAGCCAGAAATGCCTGCATTCCTCTCGAACAGCTGTCCAGAAGAAGTGTGTACTCCATTGTAATCAAGGACTTAGGTACATTACACGCTGCCACATACCGCCTTGTCTGAGATGGTAAGAGAAGGCATTGGTTCCATGTGAGCAGCACGATTCCAGAACCAATGCGGATGAATTACTGGAGTTGTTAAGCATCTATGTGTGTTCTACCTATGTTAAGTTTAATGATGATCTGTACATTCAGTGGCAAGGAGTATGCACCTGTTCCTGTGTTGCACCAATTCTCGCGACCTTCTGCTGACCTGCCTGTCAAGATCGTCAACTAATAGAAGCTTTTCGTGGTACGAATGTGATAACAACCTTCCGATTTGTGTGCATCTTCCTAGTAATCATCAAGCTAACCAAGGACAACACAAGGTAATTGCTGACATCTTTAAGACCTCCGAAGCTCTTGCCAACTTTTAGCTAACCAATGAAATGCCAGTGGAAGTACAATTTAAGTTTCTCGATCTATGACTGTACAGCGGAGAGGCCCATATGTGCTTGTGTTATATTCCGCAGTCGAAAAAAATGCTGTGGCCACAGACGCACTGAAAAATGCCCTAAACAGATTGTGTATTGACCGTCAACAGGAAAGTGTTGAGGCCCAACTGACACGGTTAGGTGAAGCTAGTTTCCCAGATGACCTCATCTGCAGCCTTGGCTTCAAGGTAATGAAAGAAATTTGCCGATCTACCCCAACGAGGCTTCAGAAAGAATAAGGAAGTTAGCTGTCATGCCATATGCCCACGCTGTCAGCCACGTGCTAAAGAAAGTGGTCGGGGAGGCCGCTGTGAACTTAGTATATATGCCGATTCACACGACGGTCCGTTCGCCCGCGGCCCGCGCATCACGTGTTCATGCGCCACTAAAAACTGGCCTGCGATCCGATGACGTCAAACCGATGCGACGGGCCAAAAGAGCAGACGACGCGCTGTGTGTGCCACTGTTGCCGAATTATTTTAAAGTGTTTGTCAACGCTGGTCAAACTGGTTTTTCCTTGCGACCCATGGCTGCGATTGAATGGTGCAGGTGTGGCCCTTTGTCCAATTCCTCAATAGCCTGGGCCGTTTTGCTAGCCCCGTCGATCGCTTCGTCATCGTAGCGAACGCAGTGCAGCTTGTCAAAACAGCGCGCCAGCTCAGCGAAATGCGGGAGCCGAAATACTGGCAAGAGCGGTGGTTGCCAGAGCTGGCGCGGGCATCTTCGCGGGCCACCGCTAATTCACGCGAAGGGAAGAGGCACTTGAACTTCCTTGGTTGTCCAGCCCGTGGGCCGACGGCACGCCTCTCGATTTGGTGACGCACGAACACGTGATGCGCGGGCTGCGGGCGAACGGTCCGTCGTGTGAATCGGCCATATGCAACGCACCCAGCAAAGGTGCTTCAAAGACCGCCCGGTGTAAGACGAAGCAATGAGACAAATTCACAGCATGCGACAATGACGCTTTACAAAACCCCTTTGTCATGCTGAGCATCATATGTTGGGAAAAAGACTGCCGTGTTAACATTCGTCTAATGGAGCATTTCGGCAACTTAGACAGGATATGGCAGCAAGCAAGCAAGACACGTGCTGTACAGTGAATGCATTCCTCACTTTGGAAGTTGTAAAATTTTGAGGAAATATAATCGATAACTCATGCGCGAGATATATGAGGTGTACATCTTATAGGAGATATTCACATGACGTCATCCGCAAGGGGCGCTAGCGGCCGGCGCGGCATTCGCCATGTTGGTGGTCGCGCGCGCGGCAGCCGCAGCATTTACCTCGCTTGTGATGTGTGAAATGTGAGTGTATTTAGCGTCTCGCCGCAGATCATTTCTGTCCTACCTGTAACACCGTGTGACTGAGTGGATACGCCGTGAACTGCGCGAAGCAGAAAAGAACGGGCACGCTGAAAAGGTTACACTTTGTGAAAACGTCGACCCGTAGGAATGTGCAGGTGCCAGCGTGGTGTGCGGTGTACTATAAGACTGCTGCCGTGCGTTGAATTCACCGATATTGAGGTGCGCCTTGTGCACAGTGTAAGTTTTCCGACAGGCCGAAGAATTAAAGCATGCAAATCTATGAGAGGGTGCAACTGCTTGACAAGCGGTCGAGCCCAACATCCGTGCTGAGGGTGCCGACGGCCGAAGTGCCGTTTTTCACCTAGGTGAGTAGTTAAACGTGTCTGTTCGTTTAGCTAGCTTAACTTGTAGCTAGCTTAACTTGTCATCTCTGCCTGCTGAAAGTGACGTGTCAGTACCGAATGTAGCGGAATCGCTGCACATCGCGTTGCTGCGAACCGACCTACTGATTCCAGGTCTTGTGCACTCGAAGCAACGCTACGTTTCTACAATCAAACCTGCAAAACATTCTCGCTATGTCTGCCATTCATGCTGTGAGTGCATGGCAGTATTTGCTCGACCATTTTGTCGCGAAATAAAGCAGCTATGACGCAATATGGCTTTTTGCTGAAAAAATGAGGCTTCGGCAGTTCGCGGACTACAGCCGCTAGAAATATGAGTTTCTGCAGTGTCAGTTTTGGAATATGGGTAAATAATCATGTGATGTGTTATCCACGGTGTGTCCTGCATGAGTAGCTGACAGTTATGAACTGGTATTACAAGCTGCAAGTCGTGTTTATTCTTGCGTGTAATGCAGCCGGCCAGTTTTGCTGCCGAGTTGCGGAAGGCAGCTCGGTTAAATTACGGCACAGGATTCTGCTGGAAACTTTATGAACAATAAGTGTTCCACAAGGAAAATTGGACGTTGACGCATTTAACAACGTGCAAAGATATTACAGATCACTAACAATTCAGGCCGGATACCGCACGGCGTACCGTGTCACTGCGCGAGCTTTCGTGAAACGACCGCAAACATGGCGTGTTTGCCGCGGCGACGTTCGCGCCGTCTGGTAGCGCGGCCTCAGTGAATACCTCCTATATGCGAATTCCTCAACCTGCGGAAGCACATCAAAAATAATGTTAATGAAAAAAGAAATTGACTGGATATATAATCCAGTCACGGATATGATCCGTGATTATATCTGGGTAAATAGTCACGAGAGATGTGACAAAATGATGACTCCATGACTTTCGTTCTCGGTATTTGTGATGATGCTTCCTGTATTTATTGCGAGCAAAGCGATAAATTCTTCAGTTGTTGGCGCTGTATCTGTGTCATCTTGTCGGTGTCCTGTTACCATGCGCGGATTTGCCAAGCATCATGCGCCAACTGGCCCGGCGGCCTTCTGTGAAAGAGTTTAGTGACTTCGTGCAAATTTTTCTGAATGGCTTATGAGTTTACTGGCTGCTGACACGAAAGATATGTTAACTTCGCACTGCTACCTGGCTTTCAAGATGACACATATTTGGTATAATAATGAATGCATGCTTTGTGTTGTGTTGAAGCGGACCACTGTCATGGAAGGGGTGGCATCGCTGACTTTGACACAGATTCCATGTTTTCTTCTGTCACAGTGAATGTTACACCTGACTTATCGTTGGTGTGTTTGTGAAGCATTATGAAGTGCGCTATATTTTCGTCTGTTGTCGTGGTGTTTTGGGCCTTTTATAGTCAGTTCGCTCTCCAGCAAGGTTAGTACGTGGTTTGCACAAGCCTGTAGCAATGCATGCAGAATTAATTGCACCGCCTGATCACCTTCACTCCATTTCCTAACAGGTAGCTTTCCAGCTCAAACGTTGTGCTTATGATGCCGCTTAGAGCTATTTGTTTTGAAACCACAGTGGCTTCCTTGGAATGGTTTAGGGAACAACAGCTGGCGCTCGCCCGCAATATGGGCAGATTTTATTATCTCTGTTAGCGTTAGCATGCATAATATCACACCTCATTAATGAGAAGTATGTTGGCATTTTTAAGGATCATTGACCAATGCAAACTGACACGAAATGTACTGTTTTTGTGTAAAATGCAGACACGCACCATGCATGCCGTTCTGCGAAGGAAATCCTGAGGCGGCTGATAACCTGTTCGTCGAGGGATGGAGAATACTCAGCAGGCTCACTACTGCGGTTCACTCTACAACTGCCATACTGTCAAGATTATGGATGTTGAGCACAAGCTACCTTATGTTTGTGTACAAGCTACTCCTGGGAGTTAGTGTCACAGTCCGAGCCTTCCTCAGGCTGGTTTATAATGATGCGCAGGCATGAATTTTTGATTGTTTCCTCTGAAAAAATTAGGAGGTAGGTGTAACTGCAATTGAATTTTAATTTTGCAGCACCATAACACCAATAAAGCAGGCACGGTGCAGTCGTTCCTTGGATGGCAGTAAGGAATTCATTGCCGAAGCTTCTTGTGCTTTGTGGATGTCTTTGTTCTGACAATAAAAATTTCCACATTTCTACAGTATTGCGATTTGCTAGTCAATGAATGGTTTTTGTTGGTGCACAGCCTGTCTACTTCTATGAAGAGCTCCAGTAATACAGGTATATTATATTATGTAACTGTTATAATGGTGAACTTAAAGAACACATTAAGAAAGCAAAAAAAGTGGGAAACCCTTTGCTTGCATTTTTCCTGAAGGGTGTATACGGGTGTAAGGTGCGCTAAATCGCCAATGGCTCGGCGGTAATAGCGTGCGAGCCGCCCCAACACCTTTGGGTCAGTTTTTTCATGTTCGGGCTGGCTCTTTCGCGAAACACCCTGCCTGCAAGGTGTATGAAAACACGAAGACCCATCTGGGCCTGGTGCAAGGGTTCGAGTTATAGACACCTGAAAACTCCTTTAAAGGCATACTACTTTTTACAGCATACAGTCGGATAAAACTGAAGCGGCAGATACCCCTCAAACGAAGCCCTCCAGCCAATGGCTTCGACCGATTTTCATGACGCCGCGCTCCTTTCTTCTGCCACCCACTGCGATGTCCCGCTAGCGGTCAGAGTGGATCACCACGTCATGAGAGTCTGCCGTCGCCATTGGCTGGAGGGCATCTTTTTTTATTGGAATTTTCCACTTCGTTTTTGAGTTGTATCCGTCTACACTAAGCTGCTTAACTAATTACCGAAGGTAAACTTTTTATTGCAGCTAGGCGCTTGATTGCAATCAGAGGTGTGTAGCCGGCCGTTAGTAATAGTGATATCATTTTTAAAATGACGGAAGTCAACAGTCACCGATGCCAAGGAGCAAAGGGGATGTCTTTTTTATTAGTTTTGTATTTTTCATCAATGGGAGATTAATAAAAGCAGAAGAAAAAACAACCACATGCCACCGGTGGGTTCCGAACCCACGACCTTCGAATATCGCGTCCGGTACTCTACCAACTGAGCTAAGGCTGCGGCTGTCCAGTCTTCTGCTTTCGGGAGTATTTATGTGTAGTGTAAGCGAACCTTGAGAGTGTGCACGGCAAAAGCTAGTTTCGCTCGCAAGTCCAGCTCTCTTGGACATCACTTTGCCAAAACATACTATATCTCTCTTTTGACGGCATTCCCTGTCAAGAAAATAAAATAAAACGTATTTCGATGCAACATGTGTGCACATTATTTGGCTCAAAATGTGTGGCTGACATTTTAAATAATAATAATTGGTTTTTGGTGGAAAGGAAATGGCGCAGTATCTGTCTCATATATCGTTGGACACATGAAAAGCGCCTTAAGGGGAGGCATAAACGAGGGAGTGAAAGAAGAAAGGAAGAAAGAGGTGCCGTAGTGGAGGGCTCCAAAATAATTTAGACCATCTGGGGATCTTCAACGTGCACTGACATCGCACAGCACACGGGCGCCTTTTGCGTTTCGCCTCCATTGAAAGGCAGCCGTCGCGGTCTTGTTCGTACCCGGGAACTCCGGATCAGTAGCCGAGCGCCCTAGCCACTGAGCCACCGCGGCGGGTACTGACGTTTTTCAGATACACGGTTTTGTACATGCAGGATACACAATAAAATTAATGTACAAATGACTACCTTAACATTACAGAGGGCGGGATTGAACCCTGACCCTCCGACAGCCGAAGGATCCGGTTCAATGCCGGCTGCAGCGGCTGCGTTTCGATGGAAGCGAAACGCAAAAGGCGCCGTGTGTTCCGTCCATGGGATGTCAACGCACATTAAAGGACCAGGTGGTCCAAATCAACCCATAGCCCTCCCTTACGGCGCTTTTCCTCTCCACGACAGCCGCAACACTTTCCTGGCTTGCCTCGCTCTGCGTTGGTTTCCTCTCGGACACTAATACGACGTACGGGATGGCCTATGCACCTCTTCTGCCTCACTTTTGGGGTGCTTCGATAAACGAACGAGACTAAGACTTTGAGAGGGGAGACGGAATGTGAAGTGACTTTGAAGACGTGCTGCTGGTCTGTTCGACGTAGGGGCAAAATTCAAGCCCGAACTTTACGCAAAACCGCCACACCTACGCGCGTTTAAAATGATGGCATGACAGTAGCAGTGTTTGATGCAGTCGACCTCCCAATTAGCGTTCCTCGCGTGCGTTCTTCTGTACTGCGTTCCGTTTTCGTTGGGCTACACTATTATGATATGAAGTGTCAGAAAAATCGGAAACTGTAGGCCCAATTCACTGCGCGAACGTCAGGTCACCGCCCTCGACGGGTAGCCAGATGTCCCCGCTACCAATGTTCAACTGCGTCGCTGATTTCGCTGTATGTGTAAGCCTGCCAATTTTGAGTGGTTTGGCATAAAAAAAAATATGGCTGGCAGTTTAGCATTGCTAAGCACCAAATATTGTGCGAAAGCAGTTTCTTGCAGGTGAATATTAATTGATTTTTGAGGGAAAGGAAATGGCGCAATATCTCTGTCTCATATATCGTTGGACACCTGAACCACTCCGTAAGGGAAGGGATAAAGGAGGGAGTGAAAGAAGAAAGGAAGAAGAGGTGCCGTAGTGGAGGGCTCCGGAATAATGTCGACCACCTGGGGATGTTTGACGTGCACTGACATCGCACAGCACACGGGCGCCTTAGCCTTTTTCCTCCATAAAAACGCAGCCGCCGCGGTCGAGTTCGAACCCGAGAACTCCGGATCAGTAGTGGAGCGCCCTAACCACTGAGCCACCGAGGCGGGTGGAAGCTGTGCTTGCAGGTGCGAAATTTGCGTGTTTGGTTGTTTCCGACACTTAATTGACTTGCTCCCAAAGCTGGATAAATGGCTTTGTCGCGGTGCAAGCTGTTGCAGCTTGCCACAACGATAAAAAAAACAGACGGCCTGGAGCTTTTTCACCACACTTCGGTATACCTACTTTCTAACTTAGAACTGCCTCCTTCCTTCACAATAAGATAGATAAATTATCCACTTTTTGAACAAAGTTTATTCACCGCGGATATCGAATGCATGGATCCTGAAACACCTCAGATCTTGCATAGTGTGTATTACATCTCAGACCATTAACGCGAGTAACATGCGGCCGCGATCGCACGACCTGAGAGGAAAACAGCGCGTGGGACATTGCAACAGCTGCACGGTTGAGAGAGCTTTCTGGCCCTCTTAAAAGTAATTGAACGCAGGAAAACTCAACTGAACACGTAGAAAACTAAGCTGTAGGCGGCGTATATGGCTTTTTGAATGCACTTAGTTCACCATAGCACGAGCGATCGGGGTTCGCAGAAGGAGCGCACTGAGTGCGCATGGCTGCACGATATTCCGGGAAATTAATGAACACGCTCCTTCGCGACTGGACTACACGGTTGAGCGACACAGTCCTAGGGTGGCTGAAAAAAAGATGCCGCCTCTATTACGTTGTTCAAGTACGTGTCGATATGGTCACGTCCGACCTACTATGCGCTATCGGATCGAGTTTGTAAATGCGCGAATTAGACTCCCAATTTTGGTCAGAGCGAATAAAGACTATGACCCGTATCTTAATTTAAGCGCAAATCAGATGTAAAACTTTGTGGAAAATCAGCGCAGAAAGCGAAAGCTGCGCACTGGCCGGCGTGCTGACACATACACCTCGCGTGCATTTGGTGTGGTTAAAACGTTGGCACAGAGTAAAAAAAAAATAAAACTGAAACGCAACTGGTTTCCGCACGCGTCGTAGTGTCCTCCCACGCACGGCTAAGTGCGGGTGTTCGGTTCCGTGCCGACGCACTGCTCACCATCGCCCACCCTGCGGGGATGTCCCTGCTTACGCTCAGGAACCTGTGGTGTCGCAACTCACCAACATCTGCATGTTGCAGACGCCCCTGCGGGGGCGGAAAAGAAGCATTAGTGTGGAACTATATGGATACTGGAAAAAGCAGATCAGGAAGGAATCGTTCTGTGATAACTCAAGAGGCAGTGCCCTACTCTTTGAAGCTAGGTCTGGGTGTCTTAGAACGCGCAGTTACAAAAGAAATTTGACGAAGAATATGATACATGTGCTCTCTGTGGTAATTAAATCTGTAGAAACAATAGAACACCTCATACTGAAATGTGATGGTATCCATCCGGATGTCGATGCAGGCACAGTCACTCTTCCTGAGGCCCTAGGGTGAAACGATAACTATTGGTCATGCAAATAAATCTGCGGTGGAAGTTAGCAAAACGCAATTGGGTGGTGGTGTGACCTGCCGCGATGGCTCAGTGGTTAGGGCGCTCGGCTACTGATCCGGAGCTCCCGGGTTCGAACCCGACAGCGGCGGCTGCGTTTCGATGGAGGCAAAACGCTAAGGCGCCCGTGTGCTGTGCGATGTCAGTGCACGTTAAAGATCGCCAGGTAGTCGAGGTTATTCTCGAGCCCTGCACTGCGGCATCTCTTTCTTCCTTTCTCTTTTCACTCCCTCCTTTATCCCTTCCCTTACGGCGCGGTTCAGGTATCCAACGATATATGAGACAGATACTGCGCCATTCCCTTTCCCCAAAAACCAATTATTATTGTTATTATCTTATTGGTGGCTCAAAAGCAGAGAGTTGACATAAGGTTAAATGTGTAGGATAAAAAATATATTTAAAGAAAATGGCAAATTTTAAGAACAATTTGCAACACGGTTAAATAAAAATGAAAAAGAAAGCCGAGCATGGTGGCAACTGCCACCACCCTGTTTCAAAGGGGACGCTGCTGTCTTCTCTCCATCCATCCATGCCTGCGTGCGCCTCTCTCCTAGAAGGTAAGAGAAGCTGTCTTTAAAGGCAGAAATGGGAGGGCGGGCACAGATGACAGGGAGTTGTTGCGAGCCGCATTTGGGCCCGCGAGGAGCCGCATTTTGGCCACCCCTGGTATACAGATATTACCCTGAAATGCATGCGTATTTCGAGAGATGCGTTACCTTGAATACATTTGATGCATCCTGATTCAAGGGGGAAAAAAATCCACATTAACAGCAGATATTACGAAAGTGAAGATTTAGTTACCAGCCTAAGGAAGCGAAAAGCCGAGAAAGAAAGCCTCGCAGACAACGTCTCTGGAAAACATAGCTTATACAAAAAAACAACGTAGAGAAGACCATACGTTTTTGCACGGAGGCCCCATAGTGACACCAAATAGATAGATCGAAGGACACACAAAAATACCGGCTTAGGCCACGGGCATCAAGTCTTCACGACGCCTATCTCGCACAGCCGGTCGTCTGTTGGGACAAACGTGTCGCGCTCGCTGAATGCGACTTACTCACAGAGCCCCTTCGTCTGCTGACTTCCCGCTCGGGATCGCAAGTGACGCTTTCTCTCCGGTGGCTGCACACGGAGGCGCAAGAACCGAGCGTCCGCGACGAACATGAAATGCCATGTGGTGCGTGTTTTAGGCAGCGGTGCTGAAAAACCTACTTCGTCAAACACGCGGGCCAGCCGCCGCGGAAGCGCTGCGCCGATGCACCCATTTCTCGAGCGAGGGGACTATTCATGCCGGTGCCCGGTCACGTGATCGCAGGTGCCCAATAAGTGGCCCGGCCGAGGAGAACAAAAAATTGCTTGTAGTTTAGCTCTGGTTAACCCTGGTCGAAAGCGAAAGGCTGCATCTCCCTGGCTACGTTTGTGGTCGACCGACTGGCGGTTTCCATGCGTAGCCGTACCGACACACACACAGTAGTAGGCATTTTTTTATTTGTTAAAGATCTTGCTTTGTTCGAAACAACATTAAAGGCGCTCACACAAGACAGTATACATTTATTATAGCTTCGGTGATATCTACAACTGTATTATTGCTCGCTGTATGCGGAGATATGGAACCAATCCGGTTACAAACGACGCGCAAACTGCAGATAATTGCAGAAAGCCAAATTGAAAAAGAAATTGATTTTTTTCTGAAAAGGGGGGGGGGGGGGGATGGCGCAATGTGAGACAGGGGTCATTTCGTTTTCTTAAAACCAACTTTCATTTTCCTTCGCTTACGGCGCACTTCGGGTGTCCACCGAGATATGCGAGACAGGCGTCCTTTCCTTAAAACCAATTTTCATTTCATTTTCCTTCCTAACGACCGGGGTAGCCCCGCCGCGGTGGCTCAGTGGTTAGGGCGCTCGACTACTAATCCGGAGTTCCCGGGTTCGAACCCGACCGCGGCGGCTGCGTTTTTATGGAGGAAAAAACGCTAAGGCGCCCGTGTGCTGTGCGATGTCAGTGCACGTTAAAGATCCCCAGGTGGTCGAAATTATTCCGGAGCCCTCCACTACGGACCTATTCGTTCCTATCTTCTTTCACTCCCTCCTTTATCCCTTCCCTTACGGCGCGGTTCAGGTGTCCAACGATATATGAGACAGATACTGCGCCATTTCCATTCCACCAAAAACCAATTATTATTATTAACGACCGGGGTTCGGGTGTGGGTCTCCACGGCAGGTGTCGCATCAATCGCACCTAGCGTTCCCCTGAACGCATCAAAATGCAGCAGCGTTTTAAGCAGGACCCACTTTCATGACCTGCGGATGCGATGCCGGCAGACGCTTTCCCGCTTGACCGGAGAGCAAGGTCAAAGGTCAAGGTCAAAGTCGAGATGGTGCAGCAGCCGCCGGTGTTGCTGCTGTAGCTGTCATGTGTCGAGCCTGACTAGCACCAGTTTAGTTTGACCTCAACCTACATTCAAGGTGAAACTTACGGCCACCGTGACCTCCAGCTACATTCAAGGTCAAACTTGCGGCCCCGCTGACTGCTCGAAAAGCTGGCGTAGTGAAGCTTTTCGCTTTTAAAAGCTGCGGTACTTTCAGAGTTCCATGACTTATTTTGCTGGAGCTCAGAGCTCATCGCCACCAACAGCGGCTAGAGACAAAACTGATGTTAGCCTCTCCTCCTCTACCCGGGGTGTAATCAGAAACAGGGGGGGGGGGGGGGTGGTTGCTATCTCCTTATCTCTCTCCAACGCAAACTGATTTTAGAAATTATAGCATAATTTGTTTTGAGCATATGTATGTTTTTCGCATTTTGAGTTTTTTTTAAGCCATTCTTCTCCTGCTTATAGAGATTCCCTAATGCGTACTGGACATTTAAGGACCGCTTCGAATCGAATCTACACCAGAAACACCAATCTCTGGTATATTCCATATTTTCGAAATAATTATAAACTAAAAACGCTCGAACACAATTTACCGACAACTCTTAATAAGTACAAAGTTTTTGACTAGTGCTAAACCAAGCGAGTTAAAAATGTATTTTGTTAACATATAGTCAGGCTGCATTTTATGTGCCTCTGTTGCCTGCCGGCGCCATGTATGCATATTGAGTGTTTTTTTTTCTCTCTCTTCGTTTCTTTGCGTCTGTAAAGTCCTTTCTTTAAAGGCAATTCATTGGCACTAGAAATTTAAAAAAAACGTAGAAAAAATTCCTCTATGCACCTGGGTTTTTGGTGACTGTTGGTTTCCTTAATATGATTGTCAAACGGGCCCCTCATTTCCTTTAACTTATCTGCTAATAGCTTAACGGGGGTCTCGGTTCTGGCAGTCTTGATGCCATAGGTAGCACAAGAGGGCTCTCGCACAGTTTCTGCTCTCGCCATTAGATGACGTTCTACGTCACACTTCCGGTATTACAGGACGTGCTACGTCCACCGCTATGGACGAGGGTGGCGCTGGTGAACACTCTCAAGGTTCGCTAACTCTCAAAACATAAATACCCACGAAAGCAGCAGATTGGACAGCCGTCGCCGTCGCTCAGTTGGTAAGACC